>NC_141700.1:799472663-799475163 GCF_964263255.1 Lissotriton vulgaris | reverse complement strand
TGTGCTGTACCTGCTCTGTGTGTGAGGGAAGCTTGCACTGCTCCTGCCTGTGCTGTACATGTTCTATGTGTGAGGGATGCTTGCACTGCTGCTGCCTGTGCTGTACATGTTCTATGTGTGAGGGAAGCTTGCACTGCTCCTGCCTGTGCTGTACATGTTCTATGTGTGAGGGACGCTTGCACTGCTGCTGGCTGTGCTGTACCTGCTCTGTGTGTGAGGGACGCTTGCACTGCTGCTGGCTGTGCTGTACCTGCTCTGTGTGTGAGGGAAGCTTGCACTGCTGCTGCCGGTGCTGTACCTGTTCCATGTGTGAGGGAAGCTTGCACTGCTGCTGCCAGTGCTGTACCTGTTCAATGTGTGAGGGAAGCTTGCACTGCTGCTGCCTGTGCTGTACCTGTTCTATGTGCGAGGGAAGCTTGCACTGCTGCTGCCTGTGCTGTACCTGCTCTATGTGTGAGGGAAGCTTGCTCTGCTGCTGCCTGTGCTGTACCTGTTCTGTGTGTGAGAGAAGCTTGCACTGCTGCTGCCTGTGCTGTACCTGTGCTGTGTGTGAGGGAAGCTTGCACTGCTGCTGCCGGTGCTGTACCTGTTCTATGTGTGAGGGAAGCTTGCACTGCTGCTGCCTGTGCTGTACCTGTTCTATGTATGAGGGAAGCTTGCACTGCTGCTGCCTGTGCTGTACCTGTTCTATGTATGAGGGAAGCTTGCACTGCTGCTGCCTGTGCTGTACCTGTTCTATGTATGAGGGAAGCTTGCACTGCTGCTGCCTGTGCTGTACCTGTTCTGTGTGTGAGGGAAGCTTGCACTGCTGCTGCCGGTGCTGTACCTGTTCTATATGTGAGGGAAGCTTGCACTGCTGCTGCCTGTGCTGTACCTACTGCTGCCGGTGCTGTACCTGTTCTATGTGTGAGAGAAGCTTGCACTGCTGCTGACGGTGCTGTACCTGCTCTATGTGTGAGGGAAGCTTGCACTGCTGTAGCCTGTGCTGTACCTGTTCTGTGTGCGAGGGAAGCTTGCACTGCTGCTGCTGTACCGGTTCTATGTGTCAGGGAAGCTTGCACTGCTGCTGCCTGTGCTGTACCTGCTGCTGACGGTGCTCTACCTGTTCTATGTGTGAGGGAAGCTTGCACTGCTGCTGCCTGTGCTGTACCTGTTCTATGTATGAGGGAAGCTTGCACTGCTGCTGCTGTACCGGTTCTATGTGTGAGGGAAGCTTGCACTGCTGCTGCTGGTGCTGTACCTGTTCTATGTGTGAGAGAAGCTTGCACTGCTGCTGACGGTGCTCTACCTGTTCTATGTGTGAGGGAAGCTTGCACTGCTGCTGCCTGTGCTGTACCTGTTCTATGTATGAGGGAAGCTTGCACTGCTGCTGCTGTACCGGTTCTATGTGTGAGGGAAGCTTGCACTGCTGCTGCCGGTGCTGTACCTGTTCTATGTGTGAGGGAAGCTCGCACTGCTGCTACGGGTGCTGTACCTGTTCTATGTGTGAGGGAAGCTTGCACTGCTGCTGCCGGTGCTGTACCTGCTCTTTGTGTGAGGGAAGCTTGCACTGCTGCTGCTGGTGCTGTACATGTTCAATGTGTGAGGGAAGCTTGCACTGCTGCTGCTGGTGCTGTACATGTTCAATGTGTGAGGGAAGCTTGCACTGCTCCTCCCTGTGCTGTACCTGTTCTATGTATGAGGGAAGCTTGCACTGCTCCTGCCGGTGCTGCACCTGTTCTATGTGTGAGGGAAGCTTGCACTAATGCTGCATGTTCTGTGTGTGAGGGAAGCTTGTACTGCTGCTGCCTGTGCTGTACCTGTTCAATGTGTAAGGGAAGCTTGCACTGCTGCTGTCTGTGCTGTACCTGTTCTATGTGTGAGGGAAGCTTGCACTGCTGCTGTCTGTGCTGTACCTGTTCTATGTGTGAGGGAAGCTTGCACTGCTCCTCCCTGTGCTGTACCTGTTCTATGTATGAGGGAAGCTTGCACTGCTCCTGCCTGTGCTGCACCTGTTCTATGTGTGAGGGAAGCTTGCACTGCTGCTGCCGGTGCTGTACCTGCTCTGTGTGTAGGGAAGCTTGCACTGCTGCTGCCTGTGCTGTACCTGTTCTATGTGTGAGGGAAGCTTGCACTGCTGCTGCCTGTGCTGTACCTGTTCTATGTGTGAGGGAAGCTTGCACTGTGGCTGCCTGTGCTGTACCCGTTCTATGTGTGAGGGAAGCTTGCACTGCTGCTGCCTGTGCTGTACCTGTTCAGTGTGTGAGGGAACCTTGCACTGCTGCTGCCGGTGCTGTACCTGTTCAATGTGTGAGGGAAGCTTGCACTGCTGCTGTCTGTGCTGTACCTGTTCTATGTGTGATGGAAGCTTGCACTGCTGCTGTCTGTGCTGTACCTGTTCTATGTGTGAGGGAAGCTTGCACTGCTGCTGCCTGTGCTGTACCTGTGCTATGTGTGAGGGAAGCTTGCACTGCTGCTGCCGGTGCTGTACCTGCTCTGTGTATGAGGGAAGCTTGCACTG